>NC_090324.1:213640169-213684983 GCF_040869045.1 Eurosta solidaginis | reverse complement strand
GGATGATTGTAAATCACTTATAATACCAGTTTAAGCAAAAGTTCACAATTTATATAATTAATATTGAACTTATTCTCTAGGGATTAAAAAAGAATTTGTGTTTGTTATTATATCTTTTTCGCTATTGGTGACAGATCCTATGTTCCATTTAGATTGTTCCATCGATATGATAAAAACTCACCACTATTAAGTATATCGCAAGGTGAATTGAGTGTGTTACAGAAACACTTTTCATATCGAAAGCGATACGTGCCTTGCGATAGCAAATAGTTCGTTATTATAACACAAGGTTACAGAAAGGGGCTACAGATCTAGCGACCGTCAGACGACACGCACAACCAAGTTGACCAACTAAGCAGAGTGCACACCATACGACGTGACATGTAGTGACACAATTTTCCTTGCAGTGTCGCGCCGCATAGAGTGCACGCGCCTCTATTAGGCAAAAATGCCGCGAGTGCTCTGGGGCCACATTCGCCCATTGTAAGTTTCAAGAAATTGTGTAAACTTTGAAATTGTGATTCTGTAACGAGCAAAGGACTCACTTTAAAAATTCGTTAGTCTTCTTGGCAGCCAGTGTACACTATTGTGATATTCAATACTCATACGCCCTGTTACAGAATGACCTTTTAGTTTTCATGGCGTTTGATGAATATTTTCTCACTGACATAAGACCTTTATATTCCGCCCTCATGCAGCGAAACAATGTGCACAACAATTTGCAGAATCTCATGAAAATTTAAAGTGTAAATTATGTGGGCAAATGAGTTTTCAATGACTGAACATTTTTCAGTTTTTCACAGTTAGGGGGTCATGTAGTACGTGCCGCTAAGTGTCGCGCCGCTCGGTTTCACGCCGCTTAGCATCGCATGCACCTTTATCTCTTACTGGTGGTGAGCAAAAACGAAAGTATAGAAAAATCGATAACTCACAATACGATGTTGAGATAGGAAATTCGTCTCTATCCCACATGTCTTTTGGATTAAACTTTGCTCCAGCGATCACTACGAAAATTTGAACTAGTTGACCTCCCTTAAATTTGTGGTAATATTTCCTATAAGTCTTAAGAATAGATCTAACGCTTAACTTGGCAAGTATGAAGTAACTAAGTTTCGTAGTGCGATTGGACAACGTCCATAAAAACGCCAATTTCTCGCAGTTATATTGTTGAACGATTGAGTTGAACCAGAAAAATATCTTGTCACCTTTAAAACACAAGTTTTTTCTTGGGAAGTGCACCTAAAGGCTGCCGAAAGTACCCAACCAGCAAGGTGAACGCAAGGTAAGTGTCCAAAGCTTTTCTCAAATATATAAATACCCATATATATACATAAATATATAGCATGACCTTACAAAACATTTCAAGAATCAAAATGTAGTGCCACAGAATAAAACAAAAATTGCGTCATATCAAAAAAGGCCTTGGAGATTGCTGAAGAAATTCTACCAAATGGGCCAGTTGGTGCGCATATGGCTAAATTAGCTATTGACGAAGGCTTGCGGGTTGCTTTGACTACTTGGTATTCCATGAGGAGATATGCTGTTCACAAGTTTTGCCAACTACTAAACTAAAGCGTTTGTCGAAAAGCGAACGCCGGTCTACACGCGAGAATCAATTCGCTATTTATCGTTAATTTTGTTTACAACGCAGATTGTGGAATTTTTTCTTAAAAATTACATAAATAAACTGCACAATGTGTAATTCGAAATATTTCAATGCAAAGCTGCAGATTTTTCATAAATACGACCTAATTGAATAATGTACTTAGTTTAGTTGATTGTGCTTTCAAAGACACCAACTACTTGTCCACTCAAAGGTACTGGCGTGTTTCTCACAGAGCCCTTGAAACGTATGAGAGGAATCTTGATTTGTTCAGTACCAAGGCTTGAAGCAATCCATAAATTAAAGGGTCATGGCGCGCATAAAGAAGTGTAGGGTTTGTTGTTGTGATGATGATGAAAATAATTTCAATATCAAATGTGAATGTAAACATGTTCAAGAGATGGAAAAATTACAAAAAATTTGCAAATGACAAACAACGATCAAGTTGCGTTGGTGTGGTTAAAACCCATAGAGGCATAGGCTATGTATTTAGGTCGATAGAAGATGAAGTCAAGATTGGGTCTGGTACTGGGTGGGTTGCTGTTGAATCACACGTTTGTTGTTATTCATCTTAGCGTGCATTTTCAATTTCATACTATTGTCATTGCCCATTAACGAAGAGTCCAATGGTTGGCATGTCTACTCTTTGAACAATTTGAGATTTTGAATAACAATAACCATACCAACAACAATACCGATGTCAGCAGCCCCACTGAAACCAAGTCGAAAGAGGATGAGCTGATTGGCGTATCGTCGGACGAATTATACGTCATATTGAATGTGTATAACGTATTACCAGAGAAATATCATCCTATATTGCTGTTGCCGAGAAAATCCCTGACGTGATGGCCCCGTGTATATTTCGCGTTGCCTTGAATTGTGGTATGAGCGATCTTCTGATGTATTATTCTCAGCAATAAGTCTTGTTGATCGCTTTCAAGATCGAGTGACCGAGCAGACGAAGCCTATAACCTGCATGAGTGTTTCGTCATTTCGCAGGGCGGTTGCACAGCCGGATTGGGAGCGTATCGATTTTTGTCATTGCTAATAAATTGGGTGTCCAAATGGGTACCAAACCGGTTGCTGTCCTCCCAATTATGCATGTTTTCTTCCGCAATTTAGTCCAGGGGGAGAAATTCTATGTATCCTTTTGCTTATTATCAGATGTATTGTAGTATTATCAGTTATTTGTCAGGTAGGACGATCAAAGTATAGAAGAGTAAGCAAGAGAAAGAAAACCAGAAAAGCAGAGTTTGCTATAAATCGATAAAAAGTTATCGTGTAGAAGTAGAAATAAAATAATTTTGTAAAGGAAAATTGAAGTTGTGAAACGTCAATGACACCATACTCTGCATGGCACAATAACAGAAAATTAAAATAATCAGCAAACGCTAAACCGTCAACAACGTAAGAAACTGGAACTACAACTCTTATCAGCATAGCTTAATTTTAATTTTGTCGTCTAAACAGAAACACCCAACTTTCCACTGCGATGTACGTATGTATATTTTGATATGCAACGTAATAATGAAAGATCTTGAATTTGTTGGAATTTTCTTTTCTTACAAAGTATTTGTGTGTACGTAGCTTGAGCGTAAGAAGAATAAAAGGAAGAAAGGAAAAGACAATTAGAACGGGATTAAGAGCGGGCGCGCAGTCGAAGGGAAAGAGGTTTGATTCTATTTCAAATCCTAAAAAATAACGCGAAAGAGAATTTTTATAAACAGCTTTCCTTTCAGTTACTAATTCCAGTATTATAGATGAATGTACATACAATAAAACTTGCAATTCTCGTCCATTCACACGTTCTCGAAAATAATTACTTTCCCACCGTATAGCATGACGACCCGTAGTCTTGTTGTGTTTTTGTGAACATTTACAATTTGCTTTCAGAATTACGCAAAACCTGTGCCATTCCTTGACAAGGAGAAATTACCTTTGCTAATTCCATCTGTGCAATTAAGGAGGAAGCTTGAGGAAATTTGCCAGGGCTCGAAATAAAGTAGGATATTGGTGAGTGCCGGAGGCGACAATACTATAAACTAATCATTCGTCTTTAATAATATAATTTAATAGTATAATTATTAGAATAGTACCTAGAGTAACGCAAAGTATTGATTGCGGTTTGTAGTTAGTTAGTAAAGTAATTTGTTTTCCAGTGTATATCGCTAATATTTCAATAAATACCCTACATACGGTAAATTAATCTAGTTTTTTGTTGCCGTAAGCTACCGCACTCGTACAAGGTGCTGATATTTCAGTTAAATGTAAGATATGATGTGATTCGTCTATTATGCGGTCATTGTAGAAGCTCGTTATTTTGAAGAAATAATCCTTCATTATTGCAAAAGCAGCAAATATAAATCTTCCCCCTTTCTTTTGACAATAAAAAATCTGACCTTTCAAGCACGACTGTTGTTTGGGTTCGGAACTTTAAAATGTGAGTAGTTTTGTCCGGTGTGATGCGTTATTGATTCGTTGTGTTGTGACTGTTCTATTTGTCAGCCTCGTCGTCCATTAAGGAGCCGATGCGTTGATTTGTGAAAGAGAGTAGATGGGCACGTAGGTAACCCTTGCAATTTAACAAATTCGGGTTTCTTTTCCCTTTACAGGGTCATGTCACGCGTGGATTTTTCATTAATATTAGCTGAGCTCCCGGGGGAATACACCGAGAGCCAGTTCCCCGTGTCATTCAGGCATTTTATGGATCCTAACTTTTGGCAGCGGGTCGTGGGTCACATCCTCATGGATGTCTGACGCCACGGGGATGGATTTGGTGGGGGATGAGTTGTTCCAGGATCGGGTTCTTTGGAACTACTATGTGCTCTTTTACGAGTGTCCACGGCTGAGGGAGGTCTATCTTCTGGAGCTGAGGCCCGCTCCATGGAGCGTACGAGATCTCATTTTTAGACGGCCGAGGGTGCGGGACGGTCCCGTCAGCTCCAGGGATATCTTCCTCCCCCAGAGCACGGCGAGCGGGGACTCCCGGATGCGTCCCGTGGCTGTCCCCTCTGCCGCCGTCGGGCCGTTCGCAGAAATACAGCTGACGCCTGGAAGCTTCCGTCACTGTGTTTTCGGGATCGTTCCGAATAGTGTGTGAGAGGCCAGCGCAGGGGACGTAGCCTCGTCTTCCCGCTCGCCCCTGGAACAACATTCATACCCCTTTTTATTGATTATATATAGTATGTAAGTTACCCAATAAATAAATTTGTGAAATAACCGTAGTGTTTCATTAATACAGCGAAGATGGAATGCTCGTTTTCGGGTGAGGTTTGTTCAATTTATCAAATTGTTGAGCTCGCCGATTCGGACTTCTTTTATATTTCTATTTTAGTGAGCAGTGCACTGTATCGGGTTCCTTTTTTTTTTTTGTTTGGGATGTGTTGCGTGTTCCATTAGGAGGACGTTGTCGGATCCTCCTCCTGAGCGAAGGGGATCAGAACTAGTGTCACCAGGGATCTCGTCACTTGCCCTCGAGATGTCCGGACGTCGACCACGCGTATGCGATTATCGGAACCGGGGTAAACATTGGTGACTCTGCCCATTCTCCACTCATTTGCTGGGAGATTGTCTTCTTGATGACCACCAAGTCCCCGACCTTCATGTTGGTTTTCGGGAACTTCCATTTGTTTCTCTTTTGCAGCTCCATTAGATACTCGGATTTCCATCGCTTACAAAATGAGCGGTGTAGGGCCTTTAGCCTCCGCCAGCGGTTGGTGACTGGTGACGGGCTATCGCTGGCATCTGGCTTGGGAGGGGCGAGTAGATGTCCCCCTTTCAGAAAATGGCCAGGAATAAGAGGCTCTAAATCGGTTGGATTGTTGGAGGAAGGAGTGAGAGGTCGTGAATTGAGGCAAGACTCGATTCTGCACAACAAGGTGGCGAACTCCTCAAAGGTGTATTTACAATGAGACGCTATTTTATTGAAATGCCTTTTAAAGCTTTTCACTCCCGCTTCCCACAATCCGCCCATGTGGGGGCGGCGGCGGGGATGAAGTGCCACGCGATTTCTACATGGGAGTAGTAGGCTAGGGTTTTGTCGCGGACTTGAGTTAAAAACACTTTGAGTTCGGTTTTTAACGACCTCGCTGCCTCTACAAAATTGGTTCTATTGTCGGAATAAACGTTTTTCGGACAGCCTCGTCGTGAAACGAACCTGGCGAAAGCTGCCAGAAACGACTGAGTGCTCAGATCTATTGTAGCTTCCAAATGTATGGCCTTGGTCGAGAAGCATACAAATAAACAGACATATCCTTTGGATACCCTACAGCCTCGTCCCTGAAATTTTTTTATTTCGAATGGTCCAGGAAAGGCGATACCAGTGTTCGTGAACGCTCGAGAGTAGGTAGTCCGCCCTTTCGGCAGGATGCCCATCAGCTGCGATTGCGAACGTTTGCGGTATATCGCGCATTCTTTGCAGTTATGGATTACTGACTTGATCATGTTTTCTACACGGGGAATCCAATTCTGCGTTCGGATCAAACGTAACACGAGTTGGTTCTCTCCGTGTAAGGATTCCTTGTGAACAGTCTGCACGATTAATCGAGACAGTCGGCAGCTGTGTGGCAAGATTATCGGGTGGCACTCGTTATAAGACATATCGCGAGAAGCTCTAAGACGTCCGCCCGTGCTTATAAGGCTATCTTAATCTAGAAATGGGGCAAGGGGTAGTAGTTCACTCTTCGAACCTATCGACTTATCCGCAACGAGTGCCGCGTTTTCTGCATAGAAATGGCTGCGTTGGACATTGATTATAACCTGAGACATGGTTGACTTAATTTACTTTGGAGAGATGGTAAATGATTCTTCATGGAAGAATGACTTTTTGCTAGGCTGGGTTCGATGATAGAAACGCCTGACATATGATAATACCATTATCGCTCTATGTAACTCGGAAAATCTCTCTAAACCGTCTTCGCCGCTGCGGCTGGTTTTTTCTATGTTTGCCTTTACCGGTTTTTCTTCTATGACGGTGTGGTAGTCCAATTCCTAAGTGGGCCATTCGATGACGTTTTGTTGTAACCAAGACGGTCGTTCACACCACAGGGAATTGTTGACCAGTTCTTCCGCTGAGAGTCCTCTGCTTGCCAAGTCTGATGGATTGGAGGCTGAGTCCACATGCCGCCAGTCATTGGTCCTTACTCGGTCAACTATTTTTGTTATGCGGTGAACAAAGAAGGTGGACCATGAACATGGCGGTTTTCGTATCCACGCTAAAACAATAGTTGAGTCTGTCCATAATAAGTTTGCATGCTGGCCTAAGTTGAGGTTATTATTTACTGCCTCCATTGTTTTTGCCAGTAATACGGCCCCAAATAGATCCAATCTTGGCAGCGATATGGTTTTGACCGGCGCTACTCTCGACTTGGCTTAAAGGAAGTTTATAAAAATTTGACCATTTATTTCTGTACGAAGGTAAATACAAGCTATGTATGCTTTTTCAGAAGCATCGCAGAACCCATGAATTTCCACCTTGGCCGTTGGTGAAAAGTGCATCCAGCGAGGTATGCGAATCTGTTCAATGTGTCGGTAGCTTTCCGCAAAGTTTTGCCAACGCTCCATGCAGCTTGAGGTTACATCTTCATCCCACCCGGTTCCTTCTAGCCATATGCCCTGCATTAAAATTATTGCAATTACAACAAATGGGACTAACCAACATAAAGGGTCTAATAATTTTGCGATAGCTGACAGTATCGACCGCTTTGTATGGATTTCCTGATTTTCGATAGGCTTAGGAGTGAAGTAGAAGTTGTCTGAGTGGGCGTTCCAACAAATACCTAAATCCTTGACCATGCTTGCATCTTCGAAGGCCAAGAAGTCTTCATTGAGAAGATGGTTTCGGGATATCCCTTCTAAGAGCTTATAGCAATTGGCCGTCCAATTTCGTAGAGCCAGTACGTCATCCACATACATTGCCCTCCGTAGGATATCGGCTGCAACCGGATAGTTACCTTCCACATCATCGGCTAGCTGAATTAATGTCCTGATCGCGAGATAGGAGGCACAGTTCACTCCGAATGTGACTATCTTCAATTCATAGAGTTGGGTAGGTTGCGAAGGATTCTTGCGAAATATTATTCGCTGATATTTTGTATCGTCGGGATTTAGTAGAATTTGGCAATACATTTTTTTAATATCGCTGTTAAAGACATATCTAAAGAATCGCCATCGTAAAATTAAAATGGTCAGGTCCCTTTGTAGGACTGGATCGGTGTAGAGAACGTCGTTGAGACTGATCCCATTAGTTGTTCGTGAAGATGCATTGAAAACCACTCTTACCTTAGTGGTGGTAATGTCCTCCTTTCTGACGGCATGATGTGTGAGAAAATAATTATTGCACTCTTCTCCGTGAATGCGGTCGGTGATAGGCGACATATGTCCTAGGCTCTCATATTCGGATAATACTCTATTATATTCTTTTTGTAGAAGTGGATCTTTTGCTAACCTAGTTTCCATTCTAAAAAATTGTGAGCAGGCAATTTTGAGCGATGGACCCAACTGTACGTCGTTTGGGAAGTTCTGCCTAAATGGAAGTGACACAACATATTTTCCCACTTCGGTTCGTTTCGTCGTTCTCCTGTGCAGCTCTTCGCAATAAGCATCATCTTCACTGTATGGCCTCTTATTAGGCACATTTTCTAGTTCCCAAAATGAACGTAGAGTCTTGTATAGTGTTACGTTGCTAACAAATGATACACACTTTTCGGAAGGGGGTGCTATTTCAGTTTGGCCCGTCACTATCCAGCCGAATACTGTTTCCTGAGCGATTAGAGTCCCTAATACGTCCTTCTTGATGCCCCTAGCATCACCTGCGCGTAGATGTCGCCGCCTAATATCAGGTCGACCGGTTCGTTAATAAAGGAGCGCTTGTCTGCTAATATTAGGACAGGGAAAGCTGGCATAGTTGTTGGATTCACCTGGCAGGTTGGAAGGTCCCCTGGCAGTTGTGGTGAAACCAACGCAGTTGTACTAATATGTCCTAAAGGATCAATCGGTGATCGCAGTTTGAGAAGGCACGCTTCCTTCACTTGCGCAGGCACCTGATTAGTGATGCCCGAAACTTGGGCAGACATCTTTTTAGGCGGCAAGTTAATACGGCGCTTAAGCCTTTCCGTTATAAACGTACATTGGGGCCCAAAATCTATCAAGGCGCGCGCTGAAAAATTAGTATCGTTGTAATAGATGTTAACGCATGCTGTGCCTAGTAAGACCCCTTTGTTGGTATTTGAGAAGCATGATGTTACGTTATTGACGCTATTTGCATGCTTGTTTGCAACATCATGTTTCTGCTGTGCCTGGGCCGAAGTGGTTGGGGAGTTGTTATGGGGGTACGATGTTGTAGCCCTACCCGCTGGTTTTGGTACAACTGCCTGGATATGGAGAAGCGTATGGTGTCGTAGGTGGCAAGTGCTGAAATTGTACGAGCTCGTGCACTTAGACACAGTATGTCTCGGGGATAGGCAGTTGACGCAACTATTATTATTTTTAATAAAATGAAGTCTATCGAGGGGTGTTTGATTCCTGAACCTCGGACAGTTTTGAAGCATGTGCTTATTTGATGTGTACATCTTGCACGAACCCTTGGACACACTCGTTTGGAATGCGCCAAACTTCCGTGCGAAGTATCGGTAGTTTGTTTACTAGGTTGTTGTTTCGGGGCTGTGGTGCTTTTGCCCAAGACCGTTTCCAATGTCTGAAACTTATGGGAGAAGAATTTCATTTCCACATTCCATTTCCTCCCATTTGGAGACTTCTGTCTTATTCTCCGCTGTTTGTTCCCAGAGCGCCAAGGTGCTTTCTGGTAACTTAGTCGAGCAGAGATATGAATGATCGCATCACAGTTAGAGATTTCGATTTGATGGGTTTTCAGAGACGCGATACAGTTGTTTATTTCGCGTTGCAGCTTTTCGGTGTGCCACACTTTAAATTTTTCCTAAGCTAAATAAAATCTTCAATTGTGTGTTTATAAGAATGCTTTTATTTTCGTACCTATCTGTTAAATTTTTCCACGCCGTGGCGAAACCGTCGTTAGTTTACTGGCATTTTTACACAATTTCTTTCGCTTCCCCCTAGTTTTCTGATTAAGGTAGTACAATCTCTCAACATTTGACAGGCTCTTGTTTTGAATGTATATGGCCGTTAACATATCACGGAATGTTGGCCATGAGAGATAGTCTCCCTTAAAAACTTCTGTGTCGCAAGGAGGTAAACGGATATTTCGTTCGCGCTCGCGCTCGGGTCGTTCCTCTCCATCAGTTTCTTTCTTATTTAATTTTGCCTGAATCTCGGCCATATTGGAAATACAGCGGAGGAAAATTGCATAAGCTGCTTTATGCTTTATTTTACAGCCGAAATATTTTTTGCCTCCAATGTGTCTGCGTTTAAAAGGTTGTCCCACGATACTTTCGCCTTTTCCATATGGCTTTTAAATCTTCCTGTTGGGTTGCAAGGGGGTGTTTTGTGAGGCTAGCCACAGGCATGTCATTGTAGTCTGACTCGAATCCGATGACGGCATCAGCCAGCCTGTTATATGACTCCATAATTTTGGTTGAATAAAGGACACGATTCTAATCAAGTAGGGGGATCTGATCTTTTTTTTTTTTTTGTTTTAAAAGCAAAAACTGTGCGTTTCGTGGGGCTTGCTATTTGACAATTCGTCTCGCCACCCAACTGCCACTAATATTATAATGTTTCGTTTCGCTAACTTAACGTGTTTTTATGAGTGCTCTTGTACGATGGGCTGGGAATTCGTTCCCGAATATGCATACAGAGGGGGATGACGGAATTTAATTCCTTCACTTTGAGCAGTATCCGGAACCCCTTACCACTGGTGGGGGAAGTACCAGACTGAATCAAAGTTTCGTCGACGCAGAGGTATAGATCACTAGGGAGTCGATTCGCTAACATGACCAATAACTAATACGCCTTACCGCTGATGGCGGGGAAGTATTAGAGCTTCTCCAAGTTATTTGCGAATTGAACGGAGTGGATAACGAAGTTTCTTGCGCAGGATCTGATACCCCTTACCGGTGGTGGGGGAAGCAATAGACCGACGCAAGTTTTTGCCTTTATTGGCGAATCTAAAGAGAGTTTTGCGCAAGTTCTGGCACCCCTTAGCACTGGTGGGGGGAAGTGCTAGAAATTTACGCAAGAAAGACAAAAAAACACTACCGCGGGTTTTATTCTTGGCTTTGGGCCGTATTTTCGTTTATACTCCGTTTATATAGCCTAAGTGCCACTGAAATATAACCACGTACCTTGTAATTATTTCGTTGCTGGATGACTCCTTAACTTGTATTATGGTGCCTTGTATACGCTTCTAATAAACTCTCTTCGTTGTGATATTTGCGCTATTGCGCTCGCTTTAGCACCTCTTTAATACATTTCGGTGGTTTTAGTACGCCTTTATATCGCTTTTCAAATAACTTCCGATGGATGGTGGATTAGGTGCCGATCTCTCTAGTTGCCGGTGTGTAAGGACCATGAACACAATTCAGAGGGATTGGATAGCTCAGATTCCCGTGGATTGTGTCGATGTAAAGAAGTAAGGACAGAGGGAGTTTTAATCATATAATCGTTATAAATTTTATTAAAGTTCAATTCATGTAAGTGATATTAATAACGTTATAGACAAATGAAATTTTGTTGTAAGCTGCTGATCCGCTGAAGGTTGACAGAAAAGTAAAAGTTAAGTTCTTCGCAAACACATAAAACCCTCGAGCCGCAGTTGACATAGCTAACCGTTTTGAGGGGAAATTACCTCTGCTCAAAAGCGCATACAATAGTAGGCAATCCGTAAGGTATATATGCACGTATATGGTTGTATATACTTGGACATGCATTCAGGCAGATGCCTTGGCAGAGGAATGCTGGCACACACAAAAAATATAAATAGTTACCGATATGTCCATCCATATACTTACATATGTGGCAATAGGTTTGAGCGTGTGTTATTATGCTAAACCTAAGAACTGTACCGTCCGTTCATTGCTCTAAGCAGGCATGGATATGTTCGTGCATGTTATTGGTACGCATTTGAAAACATAACAAAACAATGGTATATTAATTGTTCTGCTGACTACCAACCTGCTTGTGCTTTGCAGATGCGAAAAACGAACGCCTTAGTGAGGCCTTAGTAAAGTTGGCTGAACGGTTTGTATGAGTCTTACATCGGACTTAGACGTTGAGTATGTTTTATAAGTTAAGGCATTAGCCTTACCAGAATAATGAACATTAGCTGTGCTTTTGTTGCGGGCCTGATTTCCTTGTGGGTGCAATGGGGCTAGCGTTGGCTGACAGGCGATATACCCAAAGGAGTGCAGGATTAGGGTGGGTCATCCCCGAAGACATGATAAAAGAATTTAACTTGGTGGCCTAAACATTACTCTTTGAATTTGTCTATGACTTCGCTTTTGTGTTTCAAAAAATATATTGTACACCATTTGCTCTTGTTATCGATAAACGTGACGAAGTATCGCGACCCTGCGATTGATTGTGTTTTCATGGGCCCGCATACGTCACTGTGCACCAACTCTAGAATTTTTTTGGTATTGCGGTTCGATTTTTGAAATGGTTGCTGAGCTTACTTTCCTTGAATGCATGTAGTACACGTTGTTATACTCGTTTTGGTATTTGCGTTAACGCCGAGAAATTTTCTTTTTTCGATGACTGCTTTGAGGTGTTTTTCGTTTAGGTGGCCGAATGCTTCGTGCAAATCCTGGAGCGTCGTTATTTTAGGGCTGGCTTCCGCTGCCCATTCAGCTTGTTCTTCGACGTAGTACAAGTTGTTTTCACGCTCTGCTATGAAAACTTTTACGCCTGTCGATTTGTTTGTTACGATGGATTTTGTAACCATAAATTTTACGTCGATACCGTGCTAATTTTTGATACTGACAATAAATTTGTACACAGGTCCGGTACGAATAGAGTATCTTTAAGTGTAAATTTGCAGCCTGTATTTGACGTGAGCTTTACTATTCCGTGACCTGCTATTTTCGTGAGACTATTTTTGGCTAAAGCTAATGTCTTACCGGTCGATTCTTCAAGGTATTGGAATTTCGCGTTAGACGAGCACATGTGGAACGATGCACCCGAATAGAGGCACTATTTGTCACTTGCGTGAACGTTGCTTTCGTCTAAAACCACTTCTTCTGCATTAGACGTTGAACCGTTCTGGATTCGTCTCTGACCTTTGTTTTTAAATGCCTTAGATTTGCACTCCCTTGCCTTGTGCCCAATCTTTCCGCAAGTATGGCATGCGTACTTAAAAGTGGCCCTTTTTTAGTCTGAATTGTTTGAATGCTGATAATTGCTGGGTTTTTTACTTCCGCTGCTTCTATTCGCGTATAAGGCAGCTTCTTGCGTTGCCGTGCCATTTCTGTTGCGTGCCTCAAACTCTTCGAACAATTTCACTTTCAGGATTTCTAATTTTGGTAGCTTTTCTTGGGACACGATGGCGATTCTAAAGGTTTCAAATTCGTTTGGAATGCTGTACAGGAGCAGGACAGTCAAAAGCTCCTCTATGACCTCTAAATCCATTTCTAATAGCTTGGTGACTATATTGGAGAATTTTCGTAGATGTTCACGAATGTCATCATTAGGACACATTTTGTGCAGTATGAGTGACTTTAGTAACATAGATTTTCGCGCCGGCCCGCGCGATTGAATAACAGAATGCAGTTTGTCCCAAATGTCATTTGTTGCGCGACAGTGCTTTATTTGCTGCAATTCAGGTGGGCTCATTGATAGCACCAAGTCAGACTTTGCTTTGGCATCGTTGTCTTCCCATTCACTAACTGCTGCGGGTGGTGACGTTGGTTTGACACAGCTCCCATTTACTTACTTCCACGCATCATATTTTGTCGAGATAGCTTGTACCTTTATTTTCCAGGTGTCAAAATTATATTTGCAAAGTGGTTAAATTTTGCCTGTCGTAAAGCTCATTTTGGATTTCAGCACCGGCGTTGAATTTGAGATTCGATTTGTTCACGATTTGCTTCTTCTAGTTGGCTGTTTTGTTTTGGTTCCTCGTTTTCTTCACTCTTAATTTGCTTAGTTTTTCGCCAAATTTTTCATATTTTTCTTCTATTTTGTTTCTATATTTTGACCTTCACTTTGTGTTTGCTGTGATGTCCTTGTAATTATCTTTGTTTCTTCTGTTTTACTTTTCGTTGGCTGTCAGTCGTACAAATGTGCTACTTTTCTATATACTTCTATTAGATTTCTATTTGCTCTATGTTTTTAACGATTGATTTTGTTCTTGCGAAGGAGTGAGCTTTTTCTATGTGTAAAGAAAAAAAAAATAAATGTAAGGCGCGATAACCTCCGAAGAGATCTAAGGTCGAGCTTCTCTTCCAATTTGCGTCGTGCTCCTCTTGATTTTTCCCTACAAATTGGCCGGACGGGACCTACATGTTTTATGCCGACTCCGAACGGCATCTGCAAGGCAGATGAGTTTTCACTGAGAGCTTTTCATGGCAGAAATACAGTCGGAGCGCTTGCCAGACACTGCCGAGGGGCGACCCCGCTTAGAAAAATTTTCTTCTAATTGAAAAATCTTATTTCTAAAATTTTGATGTTGCTTTGCCCGGGAGTTGAACCCAGGGCATACGGTGTGATAGGCGGAGCACGCTACCATCACACCACGGTGGCCGCCACTTTATTTTTGGCGCGTGCGCACTTAAACGGTATGAGCTTTCGAAAGCTCTCGGGTGCTTGCATAAGGCAAATTATGTGCGCCAACGTGCGAAGGTTAAAATGAATACGTGTGTCCTGAAGAAAAAATGTCAACTTACGATTCTGCTTTATGAATTACACTTAAAGCCTCAATTTTGCGGTTGCGACTTTATGTGCACTTCCTACGCGCAGTGGAAGCGTGCCATAACCTGTGATGGATTCCATATATGTCGCAATGAAACGCAGAGTCTAAATTCAATGTGTTCTCCTTTATTATAATTCACCGGAAGAAGAAGGGTAAATTAAATACAGTATAGAATGGAGACAATTTTGCTGATACCACATATTGATGCCAGATCTATATTATGTTAGTTAGTTTCAACAATATACAACCGACCTCTGTGATTTTTTAGACAATATTATATGCTATATACGTAAGCATTTGGTGAAGTTTGAAGCTTCTAGCTGTTAAAATGGGTCAGAAATTGTCCAAATAAATCAGAACTGCACTTACTAAATATAATGTAAAAATGTAAAATAATATCGCATAAATTCAGTGAACTGTTTTTGAATTGACAAAATGGCGTGCTTGAATAATTTTATCCCAAAGGCCATGCGTAGTAGCAGCAAAGCTGAAATCATGACGTTACATAAATACACTTTTGAAAGTGAATGCGACAGAAATAACCGACAACGGTTTCGAGAATTCTGTGGATTTTCATACGACGAAGACAGCGAAGAATTCGAGCGAAAATCTGAGTACGTGAGTGCAAACTTGAATGAGCGTGACTTGGTAACAATTTGTAATATCTTAGAAATTGAATACGATGTAGCAGACGTTAAGCTACATATTTTCAAAAATTTACTACGCAATCACTTGCTCGCTGAGCGAGGCAGCGAAGAAGTAGATCAAAACGGCGACGAAAAAATGAAAACGACGATAATAAAGACGCTGAGAAGGAGAACAGAGCATGCGACAATAGAGTTTGAAGCAGTAGCATAGTGAGAGTAAATCAGAGCCAGCCACACAAATACTAAAACAATTGAATAAGTGTGTGTAAAAATTGAGTGTGCTAAAAGAAAATGTGGACTGTTAAGTTTGAAATTAAAAAGGACTTTGGTTATTTGATTTCAAGCTAATCCTGACTATATTTACTTATGTATATTCGTATAACTAAGAATGCGGAGTTCGAGCTAGTCAGATAAAATTTTTTTATAAAAGAAGGTATGGTCAATGCAAAATTTACTTAAAACAAGTAGGGAAGGCTAAGTTCGGGTGCAACCGAACATTACATACTCAGTTGAGAGCTATGGAGACAAAATAAGGAAAATCACCATGTAGGAAAATGAACCTAGGGAACCCTGGAATGTGGTTGTATGACATGTGTATCAAATGGAAGGTATTAAAGAGTATTCTAAGAGAGAGTAGGCCATAGTTCTATGGATGGACGCCATTTAGGGATATCGCCATAAAGGTGGACCAGGGCTGACTCTAGAATTTGTTTGTACGATATGGGTATCAAACGAAAAGTGTTACTGAGCATTTTAAGAGGGAGTGGGCAATAGGTCTATAGGTGGACGCCTTTTCGAAATGTCGCCATTAGGGTGGGCCAGGGGTGACTCTAGAATGTGTTTGTATGATATGGGTATCAAATGAATGATGGTAATGAGTATTTTAAAAGGGAGTAAATCTAAGTTCTATAGGTGGACGCCTTTTCGAGATATCGCCATAAACTGACTCTAGAATGTTTGTACGATATGGGTATCAAACGAAAGGTGTTACTGAGCATTTTAAGAGGGAGTGGGCATTAGGTCTATAAGTGGACGCCTTTTAGAGATATCGTCATTAGGGTGGGCCAGGGGTGACTCTAGAATGTGTTTGTACGATATGGGTATCAAACGAAAGGTGTTACTGAGCATTTTAAGAGGGAGTGGGCATTAGGCCTATTGGTGGACGTCTTTTCGAGATATCGCCATTAGTGTGGGCCAGGGGTGACTCTATAATGTTTGTACGATATGGGTATCAAACGAAAGGTGTTACTGAGCATTTTAAGAGTGAGTGGGCATTAGGTCTATAGGTGGACGCCTTTTCGAGATATCGCCATTAGGGTGGGCCAGGGGTGACTCTAGAATGTGTTTGTACGATATGGGTATCAAATGAAAGGTGGTAATGAGTATTTTAAAAGGGAGTAATCCTTAGTCCTATATGTGGACGCCATTTCGAGATATCGCCATAAAGGTGGACCAAGGGTGACTCTAGAATGTTTGTACGATATGGGTATCAAACGAAAGGTGTTACTGAGCATTTTAAGAGGGAGTGGGCATTAGGTCTATAGGTGGACGCCTTTTAGAGATATCGCCATTAGGGTGGGCCAGGGTGGCTCTAGAATGTGTTTGTACGATATGGATATTAAATGAAAGGTGGTAATGAGTATTTTAAAAGGGAGTAATCCTTAGTTCTATAGGTGGACGCCTTTTCGAGATATCGCCATAAAGGTGGACCAAGGGTGACTCTAGAATGTTTGTACGATATGGGTATCAAACGAAAGGTGTTACTGAGCATTTTAAGAGGGAGTGTGCATTAGGTCTATAGGTGGACGCCTTTTCGAGATATCGCCATTAGGGTGGGCCAGGGGTGACTCTAGAATATTTGTACGATATGGGTATCAAACGAAATGTGTTACTGAGCATTTTAAGAGGGAGTGGGCATTAGGTCTTAAGGTGGAGGCCTTTTCGAGACATCGCCAATAGGGTGGGCCAGGGGTGACTCTAGAATGTTTGTACGATATGGGTATAAAACGAAAGGTGTTACTGAGCATTTTAAGAGGGAGTGGACATTAGGTCTATAGGTGGACGCCTTTTCGAGATATTGCCATTAGGGTGGGCCAGAGGTGACTCTAGAATGTTTGTACGATATGGGTATCAAACGAAAGGTGTTACTGAGCATTTTAAGAGGGAGTGGGCATTAGGTCTATAGGTGGACGCCTTTTCGAGATATCGCCATTAGGGTGGGCCAGGGGTGACTCTAGAATGTGTTTGTACGATATGGATATCAAATTAAAGGTATTAATGAGGATTTTAAAAGCGAGTGGCCCTTAGATCTATATGTGAAGGTGTTCTCGCGATATCGACCAAAATGTGGACCAGGTGATCCAGAAAATCATCTGTCTGGTACTGCTAATTTATTTATATATGCAATACCACTAACAGTATTCCTGCCAAGATTCCAAGGGCTGTTGATTTCGCCTTGTAGAACTTTTTCATTTTCTTCTACTTAATATGGTAGGTGTCACACCCATTTTACAAAGTTTTTTCCAAAGTTATATTTTGCGTCAATAAACCAATCCAGTTACCATTTTTCATCCCTTTTTCGTATTTGGTATAGAATTATGGCATTTTTTTCATTTTTCGTAATTTTCGATATCGATAAAGTGGGCGTGGTTATGGTCGGATTTCGGCCATTTTTTATACCAAGATAAAGTGAGTTCAGGTAAGTAGGTGGGCTAAGTTTAGTAAAAATATATCGTTGTTTGCTCAAGTTATTTTGTTAACGGCCGAGCGGAAGGACAGACGGTGGACTGTGTATAAAAACTGGGCGTGGCTTCCACCGATTTCGCCCATTTTCACAGAGAACAGTTACCGTCACAGAGTCTATGTCCCTACCAAATTTGAGAAGGATTGGTAAATTTTTGTTCGACTTATGGCATTAAAAGTATTCTAGACAAACTAAATGAAACTGGGCGGAGCCACGCCCATTTTGAAATTTTCTTTTATTTTTGTATTTTGTTGCATCATATCATTACAGGAGTTGAATTTTTACTTAATTTACTTATATACAGTAAAGATATTAAATTTTTTGTTAAAATTTGAATTAAAAAAAATTTTTTTTTAAAAAGTGGGCGTGTTCTTCATCCAATTTTGCTAATTTTTATTTAGCACATATATAGTAATAGTAGTAGCGTTCCTGCCAAAATTCATCATGATATCTTCAACGACTGCCAAATTACAGCTTGCAAAACTTTTAAATTACCTTCTTGTAAAAGTGGGCGGTGCCACGCCCATTGTCCAAAATCTTACTAATTTTCTATTCTGTGTCATAACGTCAACCCAACTGCCAAGTTTCATCGCTTTAACCGCCTTTGGCAATGAATTATCGCATTTTTTCTGTTTTTCGAAATTTTCGATATCGAAAAAGTGGGCGTGTTTATAGTCCGATATCGTTCATTTTAAACAGCGATCTGAGATGAGTTCCCAGGAATCTACATACCAAATTTCATCAAGATACCTCAAAATTTACTCAAGTTATCGTGTTAACGGACGGACGGACGGACGGACATGGCTCAATCAAATTTTTTTTCGATCCTGATTATTTTGATATATGGAAGTCTATATCTATCTCGATTCCTTTATATATGTACAACCAACCGTTATCCAATCAAACTTAATATACTCTGTGAGCTCTGCTCAACTGAGTATAAAAATGTACTTTTTCATTACGAAAGAACTATAAAACAAAGTAAATATAAAGATAGAAATATATATTTTCAAAACATAAAGTTATTCAATACAAAAAAATTTACAAAAATTAATAAAACTAAGTAGAATGTATAAAAAGTTACTTATATTAAATTGTCAATATTTATTAATAATTAATTAATTATTATTAATTATTAATATTTAAATTGTAAATATTAATATGTATGTTCAAAGGAACTTAATAATACTAACTAAAACATATTAAAAGTCACTTTAACATTGCAGCATATTTTTTTTTATTATGTGCCCAAAAGGTAGCATGGACTTTTCCTTTTGCATTCACTGTTGATTTTAGTGAGTGACAAGCGAAAGCAAACGATCGTGATCACACATCGTTAGTGTCGGTGTGAAAATACGAACTCAAATTGCACAATGTGCAACTTTTGGCCGGCTTTGGTGTAAATGGTGGTGAAATGAGTTTTGTTTCTGCTACCAACGAGAGAAACGACGAAGCCATGAACAGAAATAAAACGAGTGAAACACAAACCGACGTGCATACAAACATTGGTATACACCACACACATAAATTTACAATGACATTGCGTGATGCTGACGACTCAATTAGAATATTTGATCGTTCTAATAAGATGCCAATTGAGGTATGGACACAAGAATTTGAAGAACAAGCAATTTTGATGCAATGGGATAATCTGAAAAAATTTGTGTTTGCAAAAAAATCAATTCGTGGTGTAGCAAAATTTTTTTGTGTTAAGTGAAAGAGGGCTAAATTAGTGGCAACACATTAAAAGACATATTATTAAGTGAATTTAAATTGCTTACAAATTGCGCATTATTGCACAAGCGTTTATGTGAAAGAAAAATGAAAGAAACCGAAACATTTCAAGAATGTGTTTACGGTATGAAAGAAATCGTTTCACAAGGTCAAATCGAAAATGACGCTTTGATGTAATATATAATTGACGGAATTAATGATTTAAGTGTTAAAAAAGCTATGTTAAATGGTGCGAAAAACTTTATTGATTTTGAAGAACGATTGAAGTGTTACGAAACTATGCATAAGCGCGCTACAAATAAAGACACCAAAACAAAAGATGAGTAAACAAAAAGTGTAAAGGGCTATGTGCAAAAGACCGAAAATAGAGAAATTAGTTGTTTTAACTGTGGTGAAAAGGGGCATCTTTCAAAAGATTGCAAAAACAAAGAAAGAAGAAGAAAGTTTTCTAAATGTAATCGCTTCGGTCACATTTCGGCAAATTGCGAAGAAAAAGAAACAAACGCAAATACACGTCAAATAGTAGTGAAACGCGAAATAAATAACAAAAGTGTGAAAATTGGCAATCAAATTTATGCAGCACTATTTGACACCGGTACCAAATTTAATATTGTAATAGAAGACGTGTACAAAAACTTAAATATTCCTAAACTGAGTGAGTGCAAATTAACTTTACTCGGTTTCGGCGGAAATACGAACGAAAACAAAATAAAACCAAAAGGATATTTTTAGTGCGATGTGCAAATAGATGAAGAAAAATTTTTTACGGTTTTATGTTGTTCCGTCAAAATGTATGGACATAGAAATGGTTCTCGTTGAAGTGTTGTGCACAATTAAAAATTTCGAATGGGACAACAGCGAAATAGACGAACGAATTGCTTTTAGGAAAATAGATGCAGTAGCTAGTGAGAATGAGCTAGATATTGATGAAAGTGCAAGTGAGGTGGCAAAACAAAAAGTTCGCAAATTAATATCAGAATATAAACCTAAAAAAACCACAACAACAAACGCGGAAATGCGCATAGTGTTAAACGACGATGCACCAATTTTTTAAGGCCACGACGTTTGACTTTTTCACAAGCAACTATTGTCGATATAAAATTTGACGAATGGCTAAAGGGTGGTATAATTTAACCATCAAACTCCGATTTTACCAGGCCAGTAGTTTTAGCAAAGAAGAGGGACGGATCACCCATAATTTGCGTGGATTTTCGACGAATCAATAAGGTAATTATTAAAGATCATTTTTCACTTCCGCTTATAGACGACCTGCTTGATCGTCTGCAAGATGCCGCAATTTTTAGTACCATTGACCTCAAAAATGGCTTTTCCGCGTGCCTGTGGAAGAGTCAAGCAGAAAATACATCTCATTCCTAACGCATAATGGCCAGTGCCAATTTTGTAAAGTGCCATTTGGTCTGTCCAATTCGCCTGGAGTTTTTCAAAGGCATATAAACGCAATTTTTAGAAATTTAACACGTGAAGCCATTGCACTATCTTATATCGACGACATCATTATCCCAGCGAAAGATAAAATACAAACATTAAAAAATATTGAAAGAGTAATAAATACGTGTCGTGATTATGGCTTGGAGCTGAATATAAAGTAGTGCCATTTCTTGAAGCGTAGAATAACATTCTAGGGATATGTTATTGAAAACCACAAGCTCCACGCATCGCGGGAAAAAATTCATGCGATATTAAATTATAAAATACCACAAACACCAAAACAACTCCTTAGTTTTTTGGGATTAGCAGATGTTTTTAGAAAGTTCATACCAAACTACTCAATTATCGCAAAACCGCTTACGGACATGAGGAAACAAAATTGTTCATTCAAAATCGGGTACGAGGAAGAAAAAGTATTTAATTTACTTAAGAAAGCTCTAACTGAAAATCCAGTGCTTGGTATTTATAATCAAAAATACGAAACAGAGCTACAGACTGACGTATCCATAGATGGGTTTGGAGTTGTTCTCCTGCAAAAGTCGCCAGAGGATGGACAGCTTCACCCAATGTATTATATGAGCAACAAGGACTACAGCCGCGCAAAGAAATTTCACAAGTTACGAACTAGAAATACTTGCCGTCGTAGAATTGTTAAATAAGTTCAGGCAGTAGATTCAAATTAGTCACGGACTGTAATGCGTTCACAAAAGCATTATAAAAGAAAGATGTATGTACATGAGTAGCGAGATGGATCATTGCAAAAGTTTGACTATATAGTTGAGCATAGACGCGGCGTTCGCATGAAGCATGTCGATGCCTTAAGCCGATATTCCGTCATGAGGATACGAGAAGACGATTTAAATAAGTTCAGGCAGTATATTCAAATTAGTCACGGACTGTAATGCGTTCACAAAAGCATTATAAAAGAAAGATGTATGTACAAGAGTAGCGAGATGGATCATTGCAAGAGTTTGGCTATATAGTTGAGCATAGACGCGGCGTTCGCATGAAGCATGTCGATGCCTTAAGCCGATATGCCTTCATGAGGATACGAGAAGACGATTTAACAGTTAGAATAGGCAACACACAGCTCCAAGACGAAAAACTAAAAGCTTTCGAGAGATCCTGAGCAATAGCAACAGTTGCTATGATGATTATTTCCTTAAATCCAACATTTTATACAAAGTATGCAATGTTGACGAACCGATAGTAGTTCCAGAAGACATGCATTCAAATTATTAGTGACGCTCATGACAGATGTCACTTTTCAGTCAAACAAAAAAAAAAAGCTTATTATTAAAAACTTTTTTATACCAAACGTCGAAGATAAGATTAAGAAACATATTTCTTGTTGTGTGCCGTGATATTTTCGAAGATTTGCTGGCAGTATCCAACAAAATCCCCCACTACACAAGAAGTTATAGCGAATCTACGAAGTCAGAGTGCAGTTTTTGGAAATCCAGCGTTCATTATATGCGACAGAGGCGCAGCTTTATCCTCAAATGATTTCCAAAAATATTGTGATGATGAATATATAAAGAAAGTACACATAACAACAGGTTTACCACACGTTAATGGCCAAGTAGAGAGATTAAATGCAACAATTATTTTGGTTTTAACTAAACTTTGCATTGATGACCCTGCAAAATGGTTCAAATACGTCGACAGGGTTCAACAATCAATCAACTCTACGTTTTCAAGAAGCATTAATACTACACCTTTTGAATTATTAATCGGCACAATAATGAGAAACAAAGATGACCACCAATTAAACGACTTAACTCAACAAGAAATCACAAATCTATTCAACGAAGAATGACTGCAACGACGAAAGGAGGCGAAATTACAAATTATCAAAGTTCAGCAAGAAAACAGAAAATCATACAATCTGAGACGTAAACCACCGTAACATCGGCGACTTAGTCGCAATCAAACGTACACAATTTAGTAGTGGTCTCAAGCTGAAACCCAAATTTTTGGGGCCCTACCAAATAACGAAAATTAAAGGCAAAAATTCGCATGATGTACAAAAACTAACAAATACTGAAGGTCCGATTAATACAACAATTTGCTCCGAGTATATTAAACTGGCGGCCACCGTGGTGTGATGGTAGCGTGCTCCGCCTATCACACCGTATGCCCTGGGTTCAACTCCCGGGCAAAGCAACATCAAAATTTTAGAAATAAGATTTTTCAATTAGAAGAAAATTTTTCTAAGCGGGGTCGCCCCTCGGCAGTGTCTGGCAAGCGCTCCGATTGTATTTCTGCCATGAAAAGCTCTCAGTGAAAACTCATCTGCCTTGCAGATGCCGTTCGGAGTCGGCATAAAACATGTAGGTCCCGTCCGGCCAATTTGTAGGGAAAAATCAAGAGGAGCACGACGCAAATTGGAAGAGAAGCTCGGCCTTAGATCTCTTCGGAGGTTATCGCGCCTTACATTTATTTTTTTTTATATTAAACCATGGGCAAAGGACTGTAACACTACATTCGGGTCGAATGCATAGAAGGATGGCCGAATGTGGGAGTTGAAGGGTTAATATCCAAAAGCGACAACAAAACCACAACAGGCAATTACCTAAAAGCGACAACAAAACCATACCATAAGCAAAGAGAGACGAAGTCAGTAGAGAAGCGAAGCGGTTCAAGCGAAGACGTGAATTTGACGAAGTAAAGAATAACTCATCCTGTTCAATTCTAATCAATTAACTATTTCACAATTTAACACATTTTAATAAATAAATCAGAACTGCGCATACTAAATATATTAAACTTACACATCATAGTTTGATATCGGTAAGTTGCATCCCACATAAATACACTATATATACAACCATATATATATATACTTTATGATTTTTTCAGACAACAATATATGCTATACACGTAAGTATTCATTGAAATTTGAAGCCTATAGCTTTTAAAATAGGGCAGTAATTAAGAAAAATTTCTTATCTGAACAATCGGTTGTGGGGATATATACTATATATATGACCGATCTTATCAATTTTTTTATACAACAATATGTGCAATATACGAAAGTATACGGTGAAGTTTGAAGCTTCAATCTGATAAATTGAGGAAGATATGACAATAATCCTCTTTTTCTGAAAAATCGGTTGTATGGAGGATATATGCTATGGTGGTCCGATCGGGCCGGTTCCGACAAATGTCTAATGGGACACCCAAATACACCCGCTCACCAAATTTTATCAAGATATCTCAAAAATTGAGGGACTAGTTTGCATACAAACAGACAGACGGACATGGCTAAATCTGCTCAGCTCTTCATCCTGATTATTTCGGTATACTTAATGGTGGGTCTATCTATTTTCCTTTAATGACTTACAATGACGAAATTAATATACCATTTCATTTTCATGAAAGGTATAAAAATAGGTAAGTACTTTGTGTGAGGATGCAAAATTTCAGGTTTTTTGTGGTCTTCATGTACAAACTATGACTACGAATCACGCATTTCAACAATATATGACGTAAACGTTACTATTTGATGAAATTTGTTGAAATGTGAAGCTTCTAGCCGTAAAAAGGGGGCAAAAATGAGAGTTTATATGGGGTATATAATATATATACCACCGATCTCTATGATTTTTTAAGCTTCTAGCTGTTAAAATGGTGCTGAAATTGCAAAATATATATTTATATATAAATATATATATAAATTATATATATTATATATACCACGGATCTCTATGATTTTTTCACACAACAATATATACTATATGCGTAAGAAATTGTTGAAATTTGAAGCTCATAACTGTCAAAATGGAGCAGATATTGCGAAAAGTTTCTTATCTAAAAAATCGGTTGCATTAGATATATAAACATTTGGTGAAATTTGAACATATCTAAACGATTTTTAAGATAAATATAAAATAAAAAATAGGTACGTGCTTTGTGTGAGGATGCAAACTTCTCGTTTTTTGAGGTCTGTATCTAAAAGCTATGACTACGAATCACTTATTTCAACAATATATGACTTAAACGTAAATATTTGATGAAATTTGATGAATTTTGAAGCTTCTAGCCGTAAAAAAGTGGCAAAAATGACAGGGTATATAATATATATACCACCGATCTCTATGATTTTTTCAGACAACAATATATGCTATACACGTAAGCATTTGGTGAAATTTCAAGCTTCTAGCTGTTAAAATGGCGCTGAAATTGCAAAAAAAATATATATATACTATATATACCATCACATATGTATATATTATATATATATATATATATATATATATAATCGTTCTCTATAATTTTTTCACACAACAATATATACTATATACATAAACAATCGGTGAAATTTTAAGATAGCTTTTAAAATGGGGTTGAAATTGCGAAAAGTTTCTTATCTGAACGATCGGTTGTATGAGATATATACTATATATACCACCGATCTCTATAATTTTTTCAGACAACAGTATATGCTATATTTGTTATCATTTGGTGAAATTTTAAGCTCCTAGCTGTTAAAATGGGGATGAAATTGCGAAAATATATATATATATATATACTATATATACCACCATATATATACTATATATACCACCGATCTTTATGATTTTTTCTGACAACAATTTATGCTAAATACGTAAGCATTCTTTGAAATTTAAAGCCTCTAGCTCTTAAAATAGGACAATAATTACGAAAAGTTTCTTATCCGAACAATCGATCGATCTCATCAATTTTTTCAGACAGCAATATGTAAAATATATGAAAGTATATGTGAAGTTTGAAGCTTCAATCTGATAAATTGAGTAAGATATGAGAAAAATCCTCTTTTTCTGAAAAATCGGTTGTATGGAGGGAATATGCTATATTTGTCCGATCCGGCCGGTTCCGAAAAATGTCTAATCGGACACCCAAATTCACCCGCTCACCAAATTTTATAAAGATATCTCAAAAATTGAGGGACTAGTTTGCATACAAACAGACAGACGGACAGATGAACATCGCTAAATCAACTCAGCTCTTCATCCTGAATATTTCGGTATACTTAATGGTGGGCCTATCTATTTTCCTTTAATGACTTACAATTTTGGCATTCGTGACGAAATGAATATAGCATTTCATTTTCATGAAAGGTATAAATATAGGTAGTTACTTTGTGTGAGGATGCAAAGTTTCAGGTTTTTTGTGATCTGCATGAAAAAACTATGACTACGAATCACGTATTTAAACAATATATGACGTAAATGTTACTATTTGATGAAATTTGTTAAAATTTGAAACTTCTAGCCGTAAAAAAGTTGCAAAAATTACAGTTTATATGGGGTATATAATATATATACCACCGATCTCTATGATTTTTTCTGACAACAATATAGCCTATATGCGTAAGCAATTGGTGAGATTTTTAGTTTCTAGCTGTTAAAATGGGGCAGTAATTGCGAAAAGTTTCTTATCTGAACAATCGATTGTATGAGATATATACTATATATACAACCGACCTCTATGATTTTTTCAGACAAAAATATATGCTATATTTGTAAGCGGTCAGCCGAACATCAGCAGTATTAGCTGTATTTTACAAAACTTCTGAAATCTTTAACTTGACTCTGAATTTGTCTTAAATATTATTCTGCTTAAAATTATTTTACTGTACAGTATATAATTTTCATTATATAAACATTTTTATTCACAAATTAAACTCATGGGGGCTCAACCGCTCAGCCAAGCAGACAAATTTCTGGTGAAGCAGCATGTTACATTCAAATAAAAAGCAGCGTGGTAAAAACAAGAAACCAAGTTCGAGCACAAAAAGTGACAAGGTGTAACGTAGCGTTACAATAACGTAACCATCCCCTGTATTTCCTTATTCACTTAAACTGAACCTCCTTGTACTTATGCTTGTATAGCATAGTCAGCAACCACTAATAGCAAACCAATGAAAATCACAATAATGGTGCGTTGACTTCTCAACCAGTTTGCGGCTCCACCCTCAGTCCTCGCAGGTGAGCCAGCGGGAGTGGTTGTCTTGTTAAAGACAAAATAACCACTCCGGCTAACCAGCTGAGTGGAAGGGGCGCTGTCAAGGCGCGGGTCACCCTCCCCCAGAGCTGGACGACGAGAGTGGTGTCTTCGGACTATTTTTCCCTCCGTCGTCCACCCTGGTGCTTGAGCGGCCCGCTGCCACAATGAACTCATACCCCCTTTCCCCTCAGCTCGTGTTGTGTGGCAGGGACGCCGTCATTGCGCGGGTCACCCTCCACCAGGGCTGGACGACGAGAGCGGTGCCTTCGGACTATTTTTCCCTCCGTTGCCCACCTTTGTGCTTGAGTGGCCCGCTGCCTCAATGACCACATACCCTCTTCCCCTCAGCTCGGGTTGCGAGGCAGGGGCGCCGTCATGGCGCAGGTCACCCTTCACCAGGGATGGACGACGAGGGCGGGTCTTCGGACTATTTTTCCCTCCGTCGCCCACCCTGGTGATTGAGCGGCCCGCTGCCTCAATGACCACATGCCCCATTCCCCCTCAGCTCGGGTCGCGTGGCAGGGGCGCCGTCATGGCGCGGGTCACTCTCCACCAGGGCTGGATGACGAGAGCTGTGTCTTTGGACTACTTTTCCCTCCGTCGCCCACCCTGGTGTTGAGTGGCCCGCTGCCTCAATGACCCAAAGCACCCCTCTCCCAGCTCTGGTTTAATAGGCTGGCCGGAGCGGTGGGACCACTAACACTAGTTAGCTAGGGAGAAGAGGGTGCGGCCGTGGCGTGAGTCAACCCTTGCTGCACCAGGACGACGAGAGTGGTGTCTTCGGGCTACTTTTCCCTCCGTCGCCCTGGTCTTGTAAGCAATGGCCCGCTGCCAGAACGACCGCACGACCCCTCTCTATAGCTCTGGTTTCAGCCGTGAGCCGATGCGTGCGCACAGGGGCTATCGCTGTGCCGTTAAGGTGCACTTCCCCTCCGCGCACGGATCGACCCACGGTGTCTCGGCTGGTACAGCCCCACCCCCCTTACGCAACTTCTATTAGCGTGCAAGTAGGGAGGCGGAGGTGAAACCAGCACTAACCGAGACCTCGCAGTCTCTTCCCCAGGTGACCGAACGGCCTAATATCCATTCTGCCGAAGACTGCCGATACCGTCTACCGACCCCGCCCATAACGAGCCGCCGCTGTCCTTGTAAACCCCATCGCCAGCCTACTTGCCCTCTCGCCTCGGCCCTGGTACGCGCTCCGTATCCCACAGCCGCTGCCGTCGCATCGTCGCCCCTCTGGTGCCGCCGCTGCTTCCATCCCGCCGGTGCTACGCCGACCGTTGGCCGTCCGCCATACTACCGCCGTGCCCATCCCGCCTTGCTGGTGCCGCCGCTGCCACACCAACCACTGGCCATTCTTCATTCTACCGCCGTTAAGCCGCTGCATACGTCACGCCGCTGCCACGACGACCGTTGGCCGTCTGCCATCCTACCGCCGTTAAGCCGCTGCATCCGTCCCGCCGCTGCTACGACGACCGTTGGTCGTTCGCCGTCCTACGCTGGTGTAGCAGCGGCGTGACGGATGCAGCAGCTTAAGCATCGGTCACGCCGCTGATACACCAGCCACTGGCAGCTTGCAATCCTACCGCCGTTAAGCCGCTGCTTCTATCCCGCCGCTGCTTCTATCGCGCCGCTGCTTCTATCCCGCCACTGCTTCCGTACGGTCGTACCAGTCCGTCCGTTACCCGATCGTTCAACCGCCCTACCGAACCTCCTCTACTCCAACGACCATTAGCCGCCGCTCCGCTCCCTCGTCATCTTGCGACGGAAAGCTGCTGCCCGCCTAATATCTCCAGCCGTGTGTGCGTGTGTTCGTAACACATAAATATCGTGTATTTATTCAGTAGGGGTTTGTGGGAGCTTTACTCGACCCTGGATTGACTGAGCGTTACGCCAGCCTTAGACAAAACCCACCTTATAAATGGCGCCCGAGCAGGGACCCTCCTCCGCAGATGACCGTGGAAAAACAAATACAACAACCACCAACACTGCCGGGGCGGGTTCGGCGAACACACCATCAGAAACATCAAACACACCGGCCTCCGAAGTTACGACGCTGAATGCCGAATCACTCAATTGTATCTACTTACTGAAAAGTGAGAGTCTGATAGAGGAGTGCAAGAAGCATACGATTCACGTGGAGGGCCAACCCGTAGCCGATCTTCGCCGCGCACTGAGCACGTACGTACAAACAAAACGCACGAGGAAATCAAGCGAAGACCTAATGAAAAAGTGGGAGAAGGAAGTAGAAGAGGACGAAGGAAAACCAGTTAAACTACCAACGACGACACTAAACATCACCCCAATATAACCGATGAAGTCAATAACCGCCATCCAGGTACAAAATTCCCTCTCGAATGCGCATAAGAAAGAGCGCGCGCAACCGAAACGAGAGGAAATGAGCACCAGTGAGCTAATGAATACCGTCCGCCACTTGGATCTGCTTTTTTCGGGAGAGGAGTCGCTGAAAGAATTTCTGGAGAGAATAGAGGAGCTCGCCGAATGTTACCTCATCCCCGTCGACCGGCTCCTCCTAACGCTGCCGCAACTGCTGTGTGGCAAAGCACTTCAATGGTACCGCATCCGTAAGCAACAAATCAACTACTGGAGCGATTTTCGAAGGGAGGTGAAAATTTTTTTTCTGCCTAAGCGTCATCTTCAACATTTAGAAGAGGCCATCCGAAAACGCAGGCAACAAAGCCGAGAAAAAGCCAAGGACTACGTCCTCGCATTGGAAACGCTGATCCGCCAGCATCCGACAATGTGAAAGGAAAATCACCTCGAGCGAATATACGATGGCCTACGCGTTAAATCCCGAACCTTCGTCAAGGGCAGTGATTTTAAGACGATCGATGAGCTCCTGGAAATAACGGAGGAATATGAGCTGCTAAAAAGCGAGGAAGCGAAAGAGGACAAAGGGGCGATCCACAGCCTGTATCATCTTCAAAAGAGTACGATAGCAAGGAGTGCTGCTGGCGGTGCAAAAAACACGGGCATCGCCGCTTCCAATACAGGGGCCGCTGGAGAATGTTCTGCTCCAGGTGCGGAAAAGACAACATCCTCTCCAGGGACTGCCTTTTCCCTTCGACCAACCAATTCACCGACAACAACACATCCAGGATGCCGTCAAGTTATGTGAGAGGAAGCCGCTAAGCATTATTTGTGAAGCCACAGAAGCCTATTGAACCACCAGCGTGCGATCCCGCTGCCGAAATGCAAGTAGATGACCGTTTCTATATACCGATAACCATCGAGGGCATGAGCGTGCGTGCTCTAGTGGACACCGGCGCCAGCCTTTCATACGTCGATGAGTCAATACGAAATCACCTGGAGCGAAGCAACATCAAACCACGTCTCAACAGGTGGAGCGTCCAATTGGCAGACCAGACGTGTGTCTACAGTTCGAATTCCTACACAGCAAAGATTACGTACCAAGGACGAACGACCAACACAATGATGTCCGCCATCCCGAACCTGGCAGAACGGATGATCTTAGGTATGGACTTTTTACCACTTTTTGCCACTTTGACCAGAAGATCAGCCAAGTTAGACACACTATGTGCAATGACCAGCCGGGAACACGTGAGCAATGGCCAAAATTCGGTGGAGGAAACTTTTTCAGCGCAACATCAGAAGCGATTGAGTAAAACCGTTAGCCCAATTACCACAGCCGAACATTCGACCATCCGTAAACATAACCGACCGCTGAAGCAACGCTTCTGCCCCCGCTACCTGGCAATACAAAAATACAACCTCAATAAAGAATACCGAAAAAGAGCGCCGAACGCGGTTTCAATGCGCTATCCCGCCGCCCGTTACAAAACACCGACACAAAACCCAGATATATTTTACACAATAAAAAGCGACATAGAAGAGCCCGGTGAGATTATTGCCAACCATGCAATATCCGCGGCCATGGGAAATAGTAGCCACCGACTCCGTGCCACCACTACCATGTTCCAAACAAAGAAGCAATTACCTCCTCGCCATGATCTACAAATTCTACAAGTGGGTGGAGGTAATCGCGGCGCGCCAAGCAAAAACAGCAAGCGTGCTCAAAGCGCTACAAGAAAAGGTCATACACTTACTTGGTTGTTCGAAAACCTTCCTCACCGACAATGGGACGCAGTTCGATGGAAAAGCGTTAGAACCGTTCCTGAGCGACAACCGCACATGGGATTGGGATATTCCACAAATGGCACTTGCAATAAACATGGTCAGAAAAGAGGGTACAAAAACATCTGCAGCAGGCATAAACTTCGGCGAAATAAAACGACGTCAGAGCGGGTGCACACGGAGGGAGCAATACCAGTGGCCAGCCAACCGAACAAAAACGCGAAGGGGACCTATTATTTTCGGCCACATTTTTCCGAATACCTGATAGCCATGATGAAATCACAACCCGAGGAAGATGGAAACGAAGAAGAAGAATATTATGTATTATAATGAATTGTATGAAATATACTCTGTTAGTTTTAAGAACAATGAAACGTAATTATTCTTACGTTATACAAATGAATTAAAAACATAAACTCTGTTAGATATAAGTGGAATGACTGTATATTTTTGAGAACAAAAAAGAAAAAAATAATTAATAAAGTGTTTCGCCCACATGCACACCGGCATAAGACCTAGGCCATGCCTGGAGATCCATCTTTCCCACCGCAGCTTTCCGTCAACCGAAGTGGGAGGGGGATTGTAACGTAGCGTTACAATAACGTAACCACCCCCTGTATTTCCTTATTCACTTAGACTGAACCTCCTTGTACTTATGCTTGTATAGCATAGTCAACAATCACTAATAGCAAACCAATGAGAAAGCACAATAATGGTGCGCTGACTTCTCAACCAGTTTCTATAGCATAGCCAAAAACCACTTGTATAGCATAGTCAACAACCACTGATAGCAAACCAATGAAAATCACAATAATGGTGCGTTGACTTCTCAACCAGTTTGCGGCACCACCCTCAGTCATCGCAGGTGAGCCAGGGGGAGTGGTTGTCTTGTTAAAGACAAAATAACCACTCCGGCTAGCCAGCTGAGTGGAAGGGGCGCTGTCATGGCGCGGGTCACCCTCCCCCAGGGCTGGGCGACGAGAGCGGTGTCTTCGGACTATTTTTCCCTCCATCGCCCACCCTGGTGCTTGAGCGGCCCGCTGCTAGAATGACCTCATACCCCCTTTCCCCTCAGCTCGGGTTGTGTGGCAGGGGCGCCGTTATGGCGCGGGCCACTCTTCAACAGGGCTGGACGACGAGAGCGACGTCTTCGGACTATTTTTCCCTCCGTCGCCCACCTTGGTGCTTGAGTGGCCCGCTGCCTCAATGACCACATACCCCCTTCCCCCTCAGCTCGGGTTGCGTGGCAGGGGCGCCGTCATGGCGCGGGTCACCCTTCACCAGGGCTGGACGACGAGAGCGGGTCTTCGGACTATTTTTCCCTCCTTCGCCCACCCTGTTGATTGAGCGGCCCGCTGCCTCAATGACCACATGCCCTCTTCCCGCTCAGCTCGAGCTGCGTGGTAGGGGCGCCGTCATGGCGCGGGTCACCCTCCACCAGGGCTGGACGACGAGGCGGTGTCTTCGGACTACTTTTCCCTTCGTCGCCCACCCTGGTGTAGTGCGGCCCGCTGCCTCAATGACCCAAAGCACCCCTTCCCCCAGCTCTGGTTTAATAGGCTGGCCGGAGCGGTGGGACCACTCCCACTACTTAGTTAGGGAGAAGAGGGTGCGGCCGTGGCGAGAGTCAACCCCTGCTGCACCAGGACGACGAGAGTGGTGTTTTCGGGCTACTTTTCCCCCCGTCGCCCTGGTCTGGTAAGCAATGACCCGCTGCCAGAACGACCGCACGACCCCTCTCCATAGCTCTGGTTTCAGCCGTCAGCCGATGCGTGCGCGCAAGGGCTATCGCTGTGCCGTTAAGGTGCACTTCCCCTCCGCGCACGGATCGACCCACGGTGTCTCGGCTGGTACAGCCCGCCCCCTTACGCACCTTCTATTAGCGTGCAAGTAGGGAGGCGGGGTGTCCAGCGGTGAAACCAGCACTAACCGAGTCCTCGCAGTCTCTTCCCCAGGTGATCGCCGCTGCTTCCATCCCGCCGGTGCTACGCCGACCGTTGGCCGTCCGCCATACTCCCGCCGTACCATCCCGCCTTGCTGGTGCCGCCGCTACCACACCAACCACTGACCGTTCGTCATTCTACCGCCGTTAAGCCGCTGCATCCGTCACGCCGCTGCTACGACGACCGTTTGCCGTCTGCCATCCTACCGCCGTTAAGCCGCTGCATCCGTCTCGCCGCTGCTACGACGACCGTTGGTCGCTCGCCGTCCTACCGCCGTAAAGCTGCTGCATCCGTCACACTGCTGCTACACCAGCCACTGGCCGCTTGCCATCCTACCGCCTTTAAGCCGCTGCTTCTATCCTGCCGCTGCTTCCGTACCGCCGTACCAGTCCGTCCGCTACCCTATCGCTCAACCGCCCTACCGACCCTCCTCTACTCCAACGACCGTTATCCGCCGCTACGCTCCCTCGCCATCTTGTGACGGAAAGCTGCTGCCCGCCTAATATCTCCAGCAGTGTGTGTGTGTGTCCGTAACACATAAATGTCGTGTATTTATTCAGTAGGGGTTTGTGGGACCTTTACTCGACTCTGGATTAACTGAGCATTACCCCAGCCTTAGACAAAACCCACCTCATAAAGTGTGTATCCAAAGCGAAGCGAAGAACACTTTCAAAATACAACGTCGTAAAGTATGTGAGAAAGACGAAACGACGAACAGCTGAACGCGCAGGGCAACAGTAGCGTACTTGAATCTACGCCGTGTGTAGCAAGCAGAGCAGGCAAGAGCGCAGGCAGCAGCGCGGGTGAAGCAGCAATGGACAACGCACAAGAAAAACGAAACAACAGCTTTGAACCAGACGACGAAAATACATATGTACGTTCTAGTGAGTTGGCAGAATTAATCAAAGTACTCGCTGAAAAATTAGAAAAAGACGATAAAAACAAAAGCAAAACTAATGTTACGTGGAAAGGTTTTCTTAAATTATACTGGATTTCTTTGGCAATTCGATACCAGTTAATCAATGGATACGCATGGAAATTGCCCAGAAGCATACGAATTAAGTGCAAGACAAAGATGTGTAAATGCTCGTAATAAAATGGTAAGTACGGTAAAATTGTTCTTAGAAACCACCACTGCTTATGATTACGAATCGTTATGCGCAGTATTACGAGAAGAATTCGAACAGAAGTTGAGTAGCACTGAAATACATAAGAAGCTGCGCTGTCGAAAAAAACATACTTCTGAGAAATTTCACGATTATGTTTTGCAAATGCGAAAAATTGCGGCGCTTGGAGAAATAGAAGATGAGGCTGTCATAAGCTACATAGTTGATGGCATAGATGTACGAGACGATTTGAGATTTCTTCTGTATAGTGCAACTACGTTTAAAGAATTACGGAAAAGGTATGAATTAGTAGAAACGATGATAAAAAATGGATAATCAAACAGACACCGACAAAATACACAAATAAGTACGCGCGAACAACCGGAGAAAGACATTAAGGTGGAGCGTAAACAATCGCACTGCTATAATTGTGGGTCTGCTCAACATAAAAGGCCAGAGTGCAAAGAAGAAACAAGGTGTTTCAAATGTAATGACGTAGGGTATATGGCGAAGCAGTGTACAAATGCCAACCCTACTGTCAATATGGTGGTAAATCAGACACGTAGCAAAACAATTAAAGTTAATGGTATTTCTGTACCTTGCCTGATAGACACTGGCGCGGATTCCTCTTATGCGCAAGAAAAATACGTGGAAATTTTTAAAAATTAGCAACTACAAAAGTGCGTTGTAAACCTATTTGGATTCGGTAACGTTGCTACGTCAGCATTGGGTGAAATAGTAACACAGGTCCAGGTTGATGAGCTAATTACCACACATACATTTTTATTCGTAGAAGATAGCAAACTAAGCGTTGATATGGTAGTTGGATATGATTTTTTGCAAAAGTTTGTGGTCACTATGAATGATGGCAACTTCAAGTTTTTACGGTTAGACGAAAAACCAGAGGAATGCGAAGCTGGTTACAATATTTTTTAACGTAGCTTTTAATGAAGTAGAAATAAATGTAGATCAAAAATACGATGCAGCTGTTATGAAGTTGATAAACAATTATAAGCCGATGAGTAATCCAAAAGGTTCTCCTAAAAACTATGTATTATACCCAATAAAATACAATCAGCTTTCGTGAAAACCCCAGTCGGGTTTCAGCGAGTGAACGAGAATTTATAAGAAAGCAAGTAGACGAAGTAGTGTGTGAACGCTATCATGAGTTGAAAAGGGAAGCGAGACGCTTTTTCAGGAAGAAAAAAGCAGAAGCAGAAAGGCGTGAGTGCGCGGAGCTTGAGCTGGTAGCCACCAGAAATAACGCCCGAAAATTCCACCAAAAAATACGGCGACAGACGAAAGGTTTAAGAGTGGGGAAAACTCCTGTAGGAATAAAAACGGCGACCTTGTAACTGGTGTCCAGAGAGTGCTTAGATTATGGAGGGAATACCTCTCTGCTCTCCTAAATGGAGGCAGCAATGTGCCGCAGAGATGATGAACCCGATCCCGCAATCGATGATGATGGAATATATGTCCCCCGCCCGATTATGACGAAGTTAGGATAGCAATAACCAGATTGAAAAACAACAAAGCCGTGGGCGCTGATGGATTGCCTGCGGAGCTATTCAAGTACGGCGACGAGGAGTTGGTAAGGCGCATGCAGCAGCTTCATAGCAAAATATGGGCGGACGAATGCATGCCCGACGGTTGGAATCTAAGTGTTCCTTGCCCAGTCCACAAGAAGGGGGATACCGCAAAATGCGCCCAACTATCGTGGAATCAGCCTTCTTAATATCGCATATAAGGTCCTTTCAAGTGTATTGTGCGAAAGATTGAAGCCCACCGTGAACCGGCTAATTGGATCTTATCAGTGCGGCTTCAGACCTTGTAAATCTACCATCGACCAGATTTTCAGAATACGCCAAATCTTGGAAAGAACCCGTGAAAAGAGAATCGACACACATCACCTCTTTGTCGACTTTAAAGCTGCCTTCGGCAGCGCGAAATGGAGCTGCCTAAATGCCACTATGTCTGAATTTGGTTTCCCCGCAAAACTTAAACAGCTGTGCAAAATGACACCATCAGCTCAGTCAGAATTGGCAAGGACCTCTCCGAGCCGATCGAAACTAAACGAGGTTTCAGACAGGGTGACCCCCTATCGTGCGATTTCTTTAATTTGATGTTGGAGAAAATTATAATAGCTGCAGAACTTAACCGCACTGGAACAATATACTATAAAAGCGCGAAATTACGGGCATATGCTGATGACATTGATATCATCGGCCTAAACACCCGCGCTGTTAGTTCTGCTTACTCCAAATTGGAAAAAGAAGCGGTAAAAATTGGTTTGATGATGAATGAGGACAAAACGAAGTACCTGCTGTCATTCAGCAAAGAGTCAGCGGATACGCGCCTTGGCAACCCCGTTATTGTTGGCAGCCATAATTTCGAAATAGTAAAAGACTTCGTTTATTTGCGAACCAGCATCAACACTAGCAACATCATCAGCACTGAAATCCAGCGGAGAATCAATCTTGCCAATAAATGCTACTTTGGACTAGGTAGGCAATTGAAAAGTAAAGTCCTCTCTCGGCGAACGAAAATCATACTCTACAAGTCACTTATCGCACCCGTCCTGCTATATGGGGCACAAGCATGGACCATGACAACAGCAGATGAATTGGCTTTGGGAGTGTTCGAGAGAATATTTCTTCGAAAGATTTATGGACCTCTACGCGTTGGCGATGGCGATTACCGAAGGAGTTTTAATGATGAGCTGTACGAGCTATACGCAGACATCAACATAGTCCAGTGAATTAAAACGCAGCGGCTGCGCTGGCTATGCCATGTTATGCGAATGAAAGATGATGCTCCGTCCAATAAAGTGTTTCTATCTGAACCCGCCTATGGAAGCAGAGGTAGAGGGCGACCTCCACTCCGTTGGAAGGACCAGGTGGAAAACGATTTAAACTCCCTTGGTGTGACCAATTGGCGCCGGTTGGCGGACCGAAGGAGCGACTGGCGCGCCTTGTTTGGCGACCATAACCGTTTAGACGGTTAAGCGGCAATTAAGTAAGTAAGTAAGTAGACGAATGGCTGCGTCAGGGAATTGTTAGGGAGTCATGCTCTGATGTTGCAAGTAAAGTTGTACTGGCCAAAAATAAAGACGGTAGCTACAGGCTTTGCGTAGACTTTCGCAAGCTGAATTCTCTTGTCCTTAAAGATAGATTTCCAGTACCAGTAGTAGAGGAGGTGATCGAAAAAATGCAGAGTGCCAGATATTTTTCGGTCATGGACCTTAAGAACGGTTTTTTCCACGTTGAGGTTGAAGAACAAAGCCGAAAATACACAGCGTTTGCAACGAAAGAGGGTGTTTTTAAATTTAATAAAGCACCGTTCGGCTTTTGTAACTCCCCAGCAATCTTTGTACGTTACATAAATCATATTTTTCAGCAACTGATAAACGAAGGCATCATGGAAATCTATATAGATGATAACGTTGTATTTGGAAACACGGCAGAGCAGTGTTTAGAAAATATAGATCGTGTTCTGCGGCAAGCCGAGCAGTTTGGTTTAGAAATCAACTGGACAAAATGTCAATTTTGTGTGGGGCTGGCCAAGTCAAGAGAAAGTAAAAGATGTGAAGAAATTTCCTTTGCCAAAAAACATTAGGGGTGTTCAGGCATTTCTCGGATTGACGGGTTATTTTCGTAAATTTGTTCATAAATATGCTGTAATCGCTAGACCGTTGACACCGTTGTTGAAAAAAGAGGCTGAGTTTAAAATTGGGAATAAACAGATACAATCTTTCGAGAAATTAAAATCAGCACTTTTGGAAGAGCCAGTACTTAAAATTTTTCGTCAAGACTTAAAAACACAGTTGCACGTTGGCGCATCCAAATATGGCTTTGGGGCCACATTGCTACAACAACACGAAAATGGGTGGCACCCAGTGATTTACTGGAGCAAGAAGACATCGCAGCAAGAGGAAAATTGCATAGTTACTTTTTAGAAGTAAAGACAGCCTTTCTAGCAACGAAAAAACTATGTCATTACTTAATGGGTTAAGACTTTGATCTGGTTGCTGATTCTTCAGCTTTTAAACACACCACGAAGAAGAAAGATGTTCCACGTGAGGTTGTACATTGGTTGATGTATCTTCAAGACTTTAACTATAAAACAGAACATCGAGCGGGAAACAGGATGAAGCACGATGATACTTTAAGTCGCTTTCTTGACATGATGGTAGTGTCAGAGATTCACGCACAAACACGCCGATCGCAGCAGAAAGACGATCATTTAACAGCAGTTACGAAAATTCTGAAACACCATCAGTATAAAGGCTATCAAATGAGAAATGATTTAGTATACAAGCAAGTTGAAGGACAACATTTTTGGGTGGTGCCTGAACTCATGGAGAAAGAGGTTATTGCAAAAGCTCACTGCTTCGGGCACATGGGTACGCAAAAGACGATGCACCGGATAAGGCAGGATTATTACATACCACACTTAGAGAATAAGGCAAATCAAAACATCGCAAAGTGTGGTGAATTTATTACACGTAACAGAAAGTTGGGCAAGCAGGAAGACTTTTTACACTGCATCGAAAAGGGCGATACCCCACTTTCCACACTTCACATCGATCACTTAAGTGCACTAGATCCAACGACAAAGAACTATAAATATATATTGGCTATAGTGGACGGGTTTTCCAAGTATACGTGGATATAGCCAACGAAGTCAACAGATACGCAGGAGGATTGGGTCATTTTATTTTGTAATCCATTACGCATTATCAGTGACAAAGGCACAGCTTTTACGTCAAATTTATTTAAAGATTTTTGTTCCAAGAACAAAATCGAACACATAGAATCAACAGCAGGAGTGCCGAGGGGAAGTGGGCAAATCGAAAGGACGAATAGAGACATACTACCGGTTTTGTAAAAAATTACAGCCGCAGAACCCTCGAAATGGTATAAATACACATCACAGGTGCAGAAACCTATAAATACACACATTCATTCGTCAACAAAGTTCGGTCCTTTCGAGATAATGTTTGGTGTAAAAATGCGCAATGAATGCGATCTTGAACTGATGTAAATTTTGAAAGACGAACTGGTATCGAGTTTACAAGATGAGCGTAGCAAAACAAGACAAGAAACAAGATATCAAATCTAAAAGGCGCAAGAAAAATATAAGCACCAATTTGACGAGAAACGTAAAGGGCATCACGGATACCAATTGCATGTCTTATTAGCCATTAAGGTCACGCAATTTACGACGGGGCAAAAGATGGGTAGGAAATATGCCGGACCTTACGAGATAACGAAAGTAAAGCGAAACGGCAGAAGCAGTAGAATTTATTAGTCCTAACAAAACATCAACAAGCGCTGACAAAATAAAGCTTTGGAGTTGTAGTAATGAAAGCGATGATGACGATTGTGTAGAGGAGTCATCTCGGACAGATGACGAACAGGAAGACCGAGTGTAATCTGGCATCCCAATTCATGCACTGTGAGAAGGCAACCCTAGGTCGTAAAACATGAGAAGAGAGAGAGAACGAATAACGAAACAGACAGTCATAAGATACAAGTGGTCAGTATAGAATCAACAGCAGGAGTGCCGAGGGGAAGTGGGCAAATCGAAAGGACGAATAGAGACATACTACCGGTTTTGTAAAAAATTACAGCCGCAGAACTCTCGAAATGGTATAAATACACATCACAGGTGCAGAAACCTATAAATACACACATTCATTCGTCAACAAAGTTCGGTCCTTTCGAGATAATGTTTGGTGTAAAAATGCGCAATGAATGCGATCTTGAACTGATGTAAAATTTGAAAGACGAACTGGTATCGAGTTTACAAGATGAGCGTAGCAAAACAAGACAAGAAACAAGATATCAAATCTAAAAGGCGCAAGAAAAATATAAGCACCAATTTGACGAGAAACGTAAAGGGCATCACGGATACCAATTGCATGTCTTATTAGCCATTAAGGTCACGCAATTTACGACGGGGCAAAAGATGGGTAGGAAATATGCCGGACCTTACGAGATAACGAAAGTAAAGCGAAACGGCAGAAGCAGTAGAATTTATTAGTCCTAACAAAACATCAACAAGCGCTGACAAAATAAAGCTTTGGAGTTGTAGTAATGAAAGCGATGATGACGATTGTGTAGAGGAGTCATCTCGGACAGATGACGAACAGGAAGACCGAGTGTAATCTGGCATCCCAATTCATGCACTGTGAGAAGGCAACCCTACGTCGTAAAACATGAGAAGAGAGAGAGAACGAATAACGAAACAGACAGTCATAAGATACAAGTGGTCAGCCGAACATCAGCAGTATCAGCCGTATTTTACAAAACTTCTTAAATCTTTAATTTGACTCTGAGTTTGTCTTAAATATTATTCTACTTAAAATTGAATTAAATTACTTTACTGTACAATATATAATTTTCATTATATAAACATTTTTATTCCCAAATTATACTCTTTTGATTTACATATATATATATACTAGAAGACCCGGTAGACGTTGTCCTGCCCTATCTGCTTACATTTTAATAGGCTTTTTCCGTCTGACTCTGCCCTCGCCCCTCTTCACTTTTTCCTAACATTTTATTCACTCCTCCCTCCGTCTTTTTCGCTTCATCTATCCCATCTTCGTCTCATTCTACCTATTACTCAATCTCCTTCTCCTTCTCTCTTTTCTCTTCTTTCAATTCCCTCTCATTCTTCTGCATCCCTTATTGCCTGTCCCAGAGGGTGTTGTGTATTTTATTCAAGTCCCAGTCCCAGTCCCACTCCGAGTAAGTTTAATATATATAGATTTTTATTTTTCACACTTCACTATAATACTAAAACGAAATGCATATATTCGTTGCTTTTGAAATTTGGCTTAAAAATTGCACATGGAACAATTAAATACTCGCCTGAATTAAAAAAAAATGTCTTAGTACCTCAAATCGCGGGCTCCCTCAGAAACCCCGGCCCCCCTATCGCCGGCCATGGTGATGTGCTGTATATATATATATATATATATATATATATATATATATATATATTATATGTATGTAAAGTTAAATAAGTACGTACACAAACATATCCATACCAACTGAAATGAGGTGTACCACTGCGTATACGTGACATTTTATTATTATGTATAAAAAAATAAAAAAAATTTGTAATAAAATAATATTGCGACTATAAAGTGAGATATAACTTATCCTATCTCTCTAGTTGGATCAAACTACACACGGTGTGCAAAACAAATTCAAAATCGGTTCAGTAGTTTTAGAGTCCATCGCGCCCGAAAATGTTGTGGCGCTTGTTTTTTATATAATTCGATATACTATATATACCACGGATCTCTCTAATTTTTTCATACAACAATATATACTATATACGTAAGCAATTGTTGAAATTTGAAGCTTATATCTGTTTAAAATGGGGTAGAAATTGCGAAAAGTTTCTTATCTGAACAATCGGTTGTATTAGATATATAAACATTTGGTGAAATTTGAACATATCTAAACGATTTTTAAGATAAGTCTTAATATATCAAAAACACGTGTTACAACATTTTTGGTCGCGATGGACTCCTGATGTTGAATATGTTTTGCACCCCGTGTGTACTTTGATCTAACTTGAAAGATAGGATAGGTTATAAATCAGTTTATAGTCGCAAAATTATTTTATTGCAATTTTTTTATTTGTGTATACGTAATAATAAAATGTTACGTATACGCAGTGGCACTCATATTTTCAGGTGGTGCGGATGTACTTCCGTGTAATTGCTTTGTGTTTAATTAAATAACCGGCTTATCAATAAAAAATATTATAGCGAATGATATCAAGTATAGCACATCACCAGGCCCGCCGAGAGGATGGGGGGGGGGGGGGGTTTCTGAGCAGTCTTTAGTTGTGTGGAGGGTAATTTTCCTACCCCTGGGTGACTAGGGTCTCGAGATATAGGCCAAAACGAGGGCCAGTGAATGCCTGGACAGTGTTTGTACAATATGGATATCAAATGAAAGCTGTTGATGAGTGCTTTAGTACAGAGTAGTATATTATCGAGAGGCGGACTGGGACGGGGTTAGGACTAGGACAGGGACTGAAACTCGGAGTGGGACTGGGATATGACGTAAACGTAACTATTTAATAAAATTTGATGAATTTTGAAGCTTCTAGCCGTAAAAAAGTGGCAAAAGTGACAGTTTATATGGGGTATATAATATATATACCACCGATCTCAATGATTTTTTCAGACAACAATATACCCTATATACCTAAGCAATTGGTGAAATTTTAAGCTCCTAGCTGTTAAAATGGGGCAGAAATTGCGCAAAGTTTCTTATCTGAACAATCCGTTGTATGAGATATATATTATATATACCACCGATCTCTATGATTTTTTCAGAAAACAGTATATGCTATACACGTAAGCATTTGGTGAAATTTGAAGCTTCTAGCTGTTAAAATGGCAAAAAAAAATATATATAGTATATATATATATATATATATATATATATATATATATATATATATGCTAGAAGACGCGGCATTCGTTGTCCTGCAATAAATTTGGCATTTCTGCATACATTTTAATAAGCTTTTTTCCGTCTGACTCTGCCTTCGCTCCTCTTTACTTTTTTCTAATCCTTTTATTCACTCCTACCTCCGTCTTTTTCGCTTCATCTATCACATCTTCGGCTCATTCTATCTATTTCTCAACCTCTTTCTCTCTTTTCTCTTATCTCAATTCATTCTCATTCTTCCGCATCCCTTATTGCCTGTCCCAGAGGGTGGTATGTATTTTATTCCAGTGCCAGTCCCAGTCCCACTCCGAGTCATATATATAGATTTTTATTTTTCAAACTTCACTATAATATTAAAAAGAAATGCAGATATTCGTTGCTTTTGAAATTCGGCTTAAAATTTGCACATGGAACAACTAAATACTCTCCTGAATTAAAAAAAATGTCTTAGTACCTCAAATGGCGGGCCCCCTCAGAAACCACGGTCCCCCTCTCGCCGGCCTTGGTGATGTGCTATATATATCATAGGTATGTAAAGTTAAATAGGCACGTGCACAAACATATCTATACCACAGCGTATACGTAACATTTCATTATTACGTATAAACAAATAAAAAAATTTGCAATCAAATAATATTGCGACTATAAAGTGAGATATAACCTATCCTATCTCTCAACTTAGATCACACTACACACGGGGTGCAAAACAAGTTCAAAACCGGTTTAGTAGTTTAGGAGTCCGTCGCGCCCGAATATGTTGTGACACGTGTTTTTTATATAATTCGATATACTGTATATACCACGGATCTCTATAATTTTTCACACAACAATATATACTATATACGTAAGCAATTTTTGAAATTTGAAGCTTATAGCTGTTGAAATGGGGTAGAAATTGCGAAAAGTTTCTTATCTGAACAATCGGTTGGTCTAGAAATATGTATAAGCATTTGGTGAAATTTGGGCATATCTAAACGACTCTTAAGATAAGACTCCTAAACTACTGAACCGATTTTGAATATGTTTTGCACCCGGTGTGTATTTTGATCTAACTTGATAGATAGGATAGGTTATAAATCAGTTTATATTTGCAAAATTATTTTATTGCAATTTTTTTTATTTGTTTATACCTAATAATAAATGTTACGTATACGCAGTGGCACTCATATTTTCAGGTAGTGCGGATATACTTCCGTGTAATTGCTTGGTGTTGAATTAAACAACCTGCTTATCAATAAAAAATATTATAGCGAATGATATCAGGTATAGCACATCACCATGCACGCCGAGAGGGTGGGGGGGGGGGGGGGTTTCGGAGAAGTCTTTAGTTGTGTAGAGGGTAATTTTCATACCCCTGGGTGACTAGGGTCTCGATATATAAGCCAAAACGTGGGCCAGTGAATGCCTGTACAGTGTTTATACAATATGGATATCAAATGAAAGCTGTTGATGAGTGCTTTAGTACAGAGTAATATATTATCCAGAGACGGAATGGGACGGGGATTAGGACTAGGACTGGGACTGAGACTCGGAGTGGGACTGGGACTTGGACTGGAATAAAATACATACCACCCTCTGGGACAGGCAATAACGGATGCATAAGAATGAGAAGACATTTAGAGAAGAGTAAAGAGAGAAGGATATTGAGAAAGAGATAGAATGAGACGAAGATGGAGATAGATGAAGCGAAAAAGACGGAGGGAGGAGTGAATAAAAGGATTAGGAAAAAGTTAAGAGGGGGGAGGGCAGAGTCAGACGGAAAAACCTTATTAAAATATATGCAGATTGGCCAAATTTAGGGCAGGACAACATCTGCCGGGTCTTCTAGTATAAAATAAAATATAGGTAGGTACTTTGTGTGAGGATGCAAAGCTACAAAATTACATTTTTCGAGACTCCTCTTCGATTGCAAGAAAACATTTTCTTTTTAATGGAACATTTTAGTGAAAATTTAATAACTCGCCTGTATATTTTTTTGTAGACACAACATTTGCCTACTCTCAAAAAAAATTTTATAGATTTATTGCAAAAAGCCTGTGAGTTATTAACTTTTCATTAAAATATTCCTTATATTTTTTTTAAACACTGTATTTTGCAAACGCAGCGTAATCTCAAAAAATCGCTCAAGTGCATTTTTGTATCGACATATCCTACATAGCTTTGCAGTCTT